>NC_091436.1:8543100-8568100 GCF_964237555.1 Oryctolagus cuniculus
CTTCCTGGGCCACAGCAGAGAGCTGGACTGGAAGAGGAGCAACCGGGATAGAACCGGCACCCCAACCGGGACTAGAACCCAGGGTGCCAGCGCTGCAGGTGGAGGATTAGCCTAGTGAGCTGCGGAGCCGGCCTCCCTCTCTTAATTTTTACAATGATCTATTTTCAGTTTACTTTATACTCATAAGGTTAACCCTACACTAAGTAAAGACTTCAACAAATTGTTCCTCAACAGTAGGGACAAGGGCTGTAAATGATCATCGAATCTCACTCTAATACATTATCTTTTAGGTACTCTATTAGTTACCACAGATTAGGAAAAACTTACGGTATCTGTATTTTTGGAACTGGCTTATTTCACCAAGTGTAATGGTTTCCAGTTGTATTCATTTTATTGCAAATGATAGGATTTCATTTTTTTACCACTGTGTAGTATTCCATAGTGAATATATGCCGTAATTTCTTTATCCAGTATTCAGTTGATGGACATCTGAATTTATTCCATCTCTTAGCTATTGTGAATTAAGCTGCAATGAACAAGGGAGTACAGATAGCTCTTTTATATACTGATTTCATTTTGTTTGGGTAAATTCTTAGGAGTGGGATTGCTGGGTCATATGGTAGATCTATTATCAGATTTCTGATGTATCTCCATACCGTGTTCCACAATGGTTGTACCAGTTTACATTTCCACTAACAGTGGATTAGGGTACTTTTTTCTCCACATCCTCGCCAGCATTTATTGTTTGCTGATTTCTGTGTGAAAACCATTGTAATGGGGCTGGGGGGTGAGGTGAAACCTCATTGTGGTTTTGATTTGCATTTCCTTGATGGCTAGTGATCCTGAGCATTTTTTCATGTGTCTGTTGACCATTTGGATTTCCTCTTTTGAAAAATGCCTGTTCAAATCTTTTGCCCATTTCTTAACTGGACTTTTTTGTTTTGTTGTTGTTGAGTTTCTTGAGCTTTTTATAGCTTCTGGGTATTAATCCTTTATCAGTTGCATAGTTTGCAAATAATGTCTCCCATTCTGTTCATTGCCTCTTTACTTTGCTGAGTGTTTCTTTTGCAGTGCAGAAGCTTCTCAGCTTGATGTAACCCCGTTTGTTAATTTGGCTTTGATTGCCTCTGCCTCTGGAGTCTTTTCCAAGAACTCTTTGCCTATGCCAATGTCTTGCAGAGTTTCCCCAATGTTCTCTAGCTATTTGGTGGTATTAGGTCATAGATTTAGGTCTTTGATCCATTTTGAGTGGATTTTTGTGTAAGATGTAAGGTAGGGGTTTTGTTTCAAAGTTCTTCATGCAGAGATCCAGTTTCCCCAACACCATTTGCTGAAGAGACTGTCTTTGCTCCAGGGATTGATTTTAGCTCCTTTGTCAAAGATGAGTTGGTTGTAGATGTGAGGATTGATTTCTGGAGTTTCTATTCTGTTTCATTGGTCTACATGTTTATTTTTGTGCCAGTGTGATGCTGTTTTGATTATAACTGCCTGACTGTATGTCTTGAAATCTGATATTGTGATGTCTTTGGCTTTGTTTTTGTTGTATAAGATTTGCTTAGCTATTTGAGGCCTCTTGTGTTTCCATATGAATTTCAGAATCATTTTTCTATATCTGAGAAGGATGTCATGGGTCTTTTGATTGGGATTGCATTGAATCTGTAAGTTGATTTTGTTAGTATGGACATTTCGATGATATTAATTCTTCCAATCCATGACCATGGAAGACTTACCTTTTTTTTGGTGTCTTCTTCTATTTCTTTCTTAATGCTTTGTAATTTGCATTGTAAAGATCTTTGACTTCTATGATATTTTTTGTAGCTGTTGTGAACAGGATTGATTTAGAAGCTCTTTCTCAGCCATGGCATGGTGTATATACAAAAGCTATTGATTTTTTTTGTGTTAATTTTTGTATCCTGCCACTTTACCAAACTCTTTTATGAGTTCCAATAACCTCTTAGTGGAGTCTTTTGGTTCCCCTATATATAGAATCTTGTCATAGGAAACAGATGAGTTTTTTTAGGGAGCTTTTATTTAATAAAATAAATTTCATAGGTACAACTTTTGGATTATAGTAGTTCTTCCCCCCCATAGCCATCCTCCCATCTGCAAACCATCCCACCTCCTACTCCCTCTCCCATCTCACTCTTCATTAAGATTCACTTTTAATTATCTTTATATATAGAAGACCAACTCTAGACTAAGTAAAGATTTCAACAGTTTGCACCCACACAGACACACAAAGTATAAAGTACTGTCTGAAGACTAGTTTTACCATTAATTCTCATAGTACAACACATTAAGGACAGAGGTCCTACACGGGGAGGAAGTGCACAGTGACTCCTGTTGTTGAGTTAACAACTGACACTCTTATTTATGACGTCAGTGATCACCCGAGGCTCGTGTCATGAGCTCCCAAGGCTATGGATACCTCTTGAGTCCACAAACTCTGACATTGTTTAAACAAGGCCATAATCAAAGTAGAAGTTCTCTCCTTGCTTCAGAGAAAGGTATCTCCTTCTTTGATGGCCCGTTCTTCCCTCTGGGATCTCACTCACAGAGATCTGTCATGTAGATTGTTTTTTGCCACAGTGTCTTGGCTTTTCATGCCTGAAATGCTCTTATGGGTTTTTTAGCCAGATCTGAACAGATAAGTGTTTTTTTTTTTTTAAGATTTATTTTATTTATTTGAAAGACAGAGTTATAGAGAGAGGTAGAGACAGAGAGAGGTCTTCCATTTACTGGTTCACTCCCCAGCTGGCCACAATGGCCGGAGCTGCGCTGATCTAAAGAAAGGAGCCAGGAGCTTCTTCCAGGTCTCCCATGTGGTTGCAGGGGCTCAGGGACCTGGGCCATCTTCCACTGCTTTCCCAGGCCACAGCAGAGAGCTGGATTGGAAGAGGAGCAGCCGGGATGCCGGCACTTCAGGCCAGGGCTTTAACCCGCTGCGCCACAGTGCCGGCCCCAGAACAGATAAGGTTTTAATCTTATGTTTTATAAACACTATTAAGTCACTTATCTGATTTAATCTAGCAAAATAAACTGTATTTTTAGAGTATCAAAAGGGCAAAAATGTATACAAGAAAAAATTATTAAATAACCATTTTCTTTTTTTGCTATTGGTTAAGAAACCATCCAGCTGTTTTGACATAGACACTTGTCTGGGGAAGAATATCAAAGTGGCTATTTCAACTAGATCTCTTCTTCATGCTTGTTTTTACATTAATTTATCTTCATATTTGCTAAAGTACTCCCTCATAATAGATTATGCAACACAGATGGAATTGAAGGCGGCTGAATATTTTCCCTAAAGATTCACATATGAACAAAAAACTAATATTATAAGTGGAGCTGGGAACGTGGACCCCTCAGCTGACGCACTCATCCGTCTGTCAGTGTGAGTGTGACCCTGGATCGCTTTTCCTACCTTTGTTTTTTGTCATCTGTTTCCTGTCAGCAGATGATGGTGAACTTTAACTAGAAACCGAATCAACCCCGGGCAGGGTGCTGACAAGCAGCGTCTCCTGTCCCCACGGCCACACCTCCTGTCAGCTCAGTGCACCTGCAGGACACTGCCTCTTGGTCACTTCTGCACCCGGCCCTTCAAATGCCGTCACCCCGGCAGGTGCCGCTGCCATCTGCACCCGGAGGTGTCCTGGCTCTGCCCAGCGGCGGCGATGCTGGTGTTCTTAGAGCAGGAGGGAACCACGAGCAGGCAGAAGGACAAGTGTGGATGATCAACCTCAGTTTCCACATCTATACAATGGGGATAAAAGCTCCCACCCCCCAAGGTTGCTGTGGGGGTTAGCGGGCGCACTGTTCCTACAGGGTTGCACATTGCGAACGCCTTCAGTGTTTCACCAACACCACAATGCTCAGTCCAGCAGATCCCTGTCATGCACTAGACATTGTGCTGGTGGCCGTGATCAAGGACCCACAGGACAGCAAAGCCAGACAGCTGCAGAGGGCACCTGGTACAGTAAAGGGCACGCTGAGGGGTGTGAGAATGGGGGTGTGAAGTCACATGGTCATCATCACAGATAAGAGGCTGCCCCAGTAGCTCAGGGCAGATAAGATCTGAGCCTGGGGCTGACCCACTCACACTGTGGAGGCCAAGGTCAAGGGCCCGAGATGCGGAAAGCAGAGGCTGTGGGCGGGAGCAGCTTGGCCAGCCGGAGGGGAGCCGTGTGGGGGTCAGGTTCCTTAGAGAGGAACCCTGGCAGTGCAGCAGTCCTGAAAGGGAGGCGAGGGCTTGAGTTTTCAAGCTGGGTTTCATCTGATTTCACTTTAAGAAGCAGGCAAGGGAACTTGCGCTTTTGTAGGTGAGGTGGGGGCAGGAGAGGACAGGACAGGTGGTCTGGAAGGGAAACTGGCCTAGGGCTTGCAGGGACATTGGATGTCTGGCTGGGTTTTTGGTTTTCTTCCACGGGCCAAAGACAGGAGTGGGAGGCGCTGGAGGGAGGGAGCCCAGGTACAGAGCTCAGCAGGGAGGCCTGTGGGAGGTGCTAAGGCCCGGAGAAGAGAAGGGGGTAGGAGCCACGAGAAGGAAGATCTTTAGAGAAGGAGGAGATCTTTAAGAACAACCAAGAGAGACGGGGGTCTTCCTAGGAGAGGTAGGAGGCCCTGGGTTGGGGGGGCTCTCCTTGGGGAGCTCCAAGCTGCGTCACTGGGTGGTTCTGTAGTGAGCAGTCAGGTTGCAGGGGCGGGGAGCCGGATCTGGAGACAAAGCATTGGCGAGCTCAGGGGTTATTTTAGAGTGACCCCAGGGGGAGGGGATTGGACGTGGCATTGAGAGCCCCGAGGGGAAGGGGCTGTCAGGGTCGCCTCTTCCTGGGCGTCTTCATTCATTCACTTGTTCATCATGTCTGTATTGGCATGCCCGCCATCATAACGCCACTGATAAAGGGGATGAGACGCATCTGTGCCCCGAGCCACCCACTCTCGGGGGCTCCTAAGCGCCCAGCCCTTCACCAGGGCCCCCCCCCCCCCCAGGTGCTGCCTCGGTTCCATCGCCCTGGTTATCTGCTGCCAGTGCCGGATGTAGAATCCGAATGTTTCTAGTTTGCTGTGAGTCCAGACCACGGAAGGGAATGTGGACTTATATTTTCTGACCATCCTAGGTTTTTCTTTTAAATTCAAAACAGATAAGAGGACGTTCGCCAGGGCAGAAGGAGCCGGTCTTCCAGACGGGGATTGTATTTGAGGCGTCACCTTCCTGGCCGTTGTCGGCTGGGATGCGCTGTGCCAGGGCTGACGCCACAGCCTCCCGGGAGACAGGTGCTGCCCTCATCTCTGGGGAGCTGGGGCCTGGGAGCCAGCGAGTCGCGCAGGGCAGCTTCGAGAAACCCTTTCTGGGTCCAGCAGCCCACCTCGGCCCCCGTGCTCGCTTTTGCCCAGGGAGCGTCTCCTCGTGCATCTGGTCAACAGTTTATTCCCAGGACTGTGAAGTCATTGTTGGCCTGAGAACCTCAGCCCTTGGAATGCGGTCTTTAACTCCTGCGTGAGTGTCTGGGCGTCTGGATTCCTTGTGTCCTTGGTGCCCCCAGGGCTCCAAGCAGGCAGCTGCGAGGAGACAGGACAGCGGGGAGGCCTGGGACAGCAGAAAGGGCTCTTCCAGAACCGCCCGCCATGGCGCCCCGATTTACAAACTCCGTCTCCGTTTGTTCCGCGTGCTGGTAGGGGCGGCTGCTCTGGGCCTCTTGCCTGCCTCTCGCAACTTCTTTCCCCATGCCCCATAATTAATCTGGGTGCGACTGTGTCCTTCCCAGTGCAACCAGGATCGTTGGAAGAGCTTCCGGAAGGCCCTGGTCTCTTTGGAGGCTTGCCAGGGGCAGGGCTGTCCCACCCCAGGGTATGAAAATCACGCCGTGGTCCAGGCGAGGTTTGCCCTTGGAGGGCCACCCCCCTGGGATGTGGTGTGACGGGGGTTGCTGCTGCGGGGGATCCAGCAGCAGCCAGGACCCCGGGGCCCTCCAGGGCGGCCTGGCAGGTGCCTACCCTCACACTGCAGGCTCTGGCCTGGCCTTGGCGGCTGGGCCTGGCTCTTCCAGGCCCTCTACACCGTGCCTGAGAAGGCTCTGCCGTGTAGCAAACCTCCTGGGTTTTACTGGGCTGTGGAGCCTGGGGCACACCGGGGCCAGTGAGCTCTGCTCCACAGAGTCCAGCACTCAGCTGGGGAGAGAGGAGCTCCCGGAGTGACACACGAGACCTGGGCCTGGGGTCCCTGCCAGCGTGCCCACCCTCGGCTCCGCGCTGTGGCCTGGGCTTCCTCCCAGCCTGGTGGCCCAGGGCAGGCCCAGAGCTCCAAGAGTGGGTGTTGCAGCGAAGGGGCCTCCAGCAGTCAGACCCCGCAGATCCCTCCCGAGTCCCGATGAGCGGGGCCCCACTAAGGCACTGGAGGCGGAGGCCAGGCCGGACAGTTGCCCTTGTGTGACCCGAACGAAGCGCCCTTCAGAGACCTGGTGTGTGCCAGGTGGGAAAGACAAGCAGGTCCCACGGCCATGAGGGCAGGGGGAGGTGTCAGAAGCAATCATGGAACTCCAGGGCCCACCTCCGAGTCTCAAGAGCTCCTGCGTACCCCACGACTGGGCAGGAGCGGCCGGGGGGACTCCAGGTGACCGTCAGCGGGGGCCTGGGGCTGCTCTGGGTGTGGGCTCCAGGCTCGGATCCCACAGCCGTGTCAGCCCAAGGACGTGGAGACTCTGGGTGGGAAACTCCTTGGTCCCCGTGGGCTGATGGCTCCCGTGGTGTCGTTCTCATTGGGAGCGAGGGGTGGGGGTGGGGCAGGGGGTGGAGGGGCTTGGTGTGGGTGCTCCTGCTAGTTCCCAAGGCCCAGACCCTGACTCCGGGAGCGCTTAGGGGAGCTCACTGCCTGCTGGTCTGCCCAGTGCTTTTCCAACTGGTTTCACCCGGGATGTTGCTTTTGGATGCCCGGGAGATACACTTCATCCCCCGAGCGTCACCATAGCAACCAGGCTAAGGAACAGGAGAAGAAAGCCTCCAGGCTATTTCAGGCAGTTTTTTTTTTTTTTTTTTCCCAAACACAAATAATTTTTAGTTTCCTAAGACTGAGCAGCTCCACTTGGCCGTCTGGTCACATCCATTTGCCACTGGAAAAGCATTTTTCCCATTAGAAGGCCGGTCGGGTCCAGGAATGTCCTCAGAGGCAGCATCGTGAGTTCCATGGAATCTGGGCTCACACTCAGACGCGCAACCTGAGCCTCCCCCAGAGGCCGCCGCTCCTGGTGCTGGAAGACATCCCGGGAGGAACCGGCAGCGAGAGACCCCCCGGCCCCAGGGCTCCTGCCTGTGGCACCTTTCGGAAGCTTTGTGCGCGCTCTGAGGGCGCTCGGGATAAAATGCGGGGGAGCAAAGGGGCGGAGAACAGAGCCCACATTGTCCCGGGTACATGGCACCCCAGAGAGTGCTGGCGCGGACACCAGGTTCAGTTCCAAGCCTTCAGGTGGGAGGGCGCGGCTCTGGCAGGCGCAGGCAGCCCTTACCGAAACCCCACCCCGTGCCCGGCTGCGTGCCCGGGCCCCCTCGCCCTGCGCAGGGCTACGTGGAATGGAGCCCTGGGAGGCTTCGGCAAAGCCCCATTCCAGGGCAGCTCCCGTGGCACGCGGCGCAGCATTTGGGTGAAAGCCATCAGCAGGGAGAGGCGCTCTCGCACCCAGGGGCTACAGCGCTGGGCGCTGGTCTGCTTGGTTTCCTGCCGTCTGGAATTCCGCATATTGTTTATTTACTGCAGAGAGCTGGCCTCCGGACGGACGCGTGTTTGCAGGGTCCTGGGTATGGGTTACCACTCACTAAAGCCTCTCAAAACACCAGCCACGCACACACACAGATGGGGAAAGGAAAAGTCCTCAAAGGTTAAAAAGAACTAGAAGCAGCCGGCCAATGCACTTCTAGCTTTTGCCTTCCTGGTGGAAATTTCTACCTCTGTCCCCAGAGCCAGGGTCCCGGGTGGAGGCCCCCTCTGCGTATTTGCGGGCCTTTGGCACACTGTGCCTGGCACCAGGCGGGTCTCGGTAACAGGGGCAGACAGCAGGTGACGGCTCGGGTCAGGTTCGCCGGGCAAAGGGCAGTGAGCGTGGGGAGAGGCCCTGGGCGTCCACGGACGCGTGGGCTCCCGATACCCGGGGCCCCGGCCCATCCTCGAGTAGGCCCAGCTTGGCTGAGATGCGGGAACGTCACGCGCCCATCGCCGCGTTGGGCGGAGCCTGGGGACCCTGGCAGCCCTGCAGCTGGCTCCGTGCACTTTTTTTATTTTTTTTACAGGCAGAGTTAGTGAGAGAGAGAGAGAGAAAGAGAGAAAGGTCTTCTTTGCCGTTGGTTCACCCTCCAATGGCCACTGCGGCCGGCGCACCGCGCTGATCCGAAGCCAGCAGCCAGGTACTTCTTCTCCTGGTCTCCCATGGGGTGCAGGGCCCAAGCACTTGGGCCATCCTCCACTGCACTCCCTGGCCACAGCAGAGAGCTGGCCTGGAAGAGGGGCAACCGGGACAGAATCCGGCGCCCCGACCGGGACTAGAACCCGGTGTGCCGGCGCTGCAAGGCGGAGGATTAGCCTAGTGAGCCGCGGCGCCGGCCTACTTTTTTTCTTTTCAACATCACTTTATATTGAAAAAAATTATGAATTTGAGGACTGCCCGGTTTGAAGTTTTATTTTCTGAGGTCTCTGAGTATCACTGGCTGACTCACTGCCTGGAGAGACAAGGACTTAGGAGGCCCCGAGCGGCGGGCAGCCTCGTGCTTCCTACTGGAAGTGGGCCTCGTTCTCGCCGGAGGGGGGACGTGTGACCAGGGTCAGCTGCACGCAGGAGGGGGACGTGTGACCAGGGTCAGCCGCACACAGGAGGGGGACGTGTGACCAGGGTCAGCCGCACGCAGGAGGGGGACGTGTGACCAGGGTCAGCCGCACGCAGGAGGGGGACGTGTGAGCAGGGTCAGCCGGAGGGGGGACGTGTGACCAGGGTCAGCCGCACGCAGGAGGGGGACGTGTGAGCAGGGTCAGCCGGAGGGGGGACGTGTGACCAGGGTCAGCCGCACGCAGGAGAGGGACGTGTGACCAGGGTCAGCTGCACGCAGGAGGGGGACGTGTGACCAGGGTCAGCCGCACACAGGAGGGGGGACGTGTGACCAGGGTCAGCAGCACGCAGGAGGGGGACGTGTGAGCAGGGTCAGCCGGAGGGGGGACGTGTGACCAGGGTCAGCCGCACGCAGGAGAGGGACGTGTGACCAGGGTCAGCTGCACGCAGGAGGGGGACGTGTGACCAGGGTCAGCCGCACACAGGAGGGGGGACGTGTGACCAGGGTCAGCAGCACGCAGGAGGGGGGACGTGTGACCAGGGTCAGCAGCACGCAGGAGGGGGGACGTGTGACCAGGGTCAGCCGCACGCAGGAGGGGGACGTGTGACCAGGGTCAGCCGCACGCAGGAGGGGGACGTGTGACCAGGGTCAGCCGCACGCAGGAGGGGGACGTGTGAGCAGGGTCAGCCGGAGGGGGGACGTGTGACCAGGGTCAGCCGCACACAGGAGAGGGACGCGTGACCAGGGTCAGCCGCACGCAGGAGGGGGACGGGTGACTAGAGTCAGCCGCACACAGGAGAGGGACGCGTGACCAGGGTCAGCCGCACGCAGGAGGGGGACGGGTGACCAGGGTCAGCCGCACGCAGGAGGGGGACGGGTGACCAGGGTCAGCCGCACGCAGGCGCTTCTCGCCGGAGCCGCCATCCCTGGGGGCGTGTCCGACTGTCCCGCAGATCTCTGGGAAGGTGGGCGTGTCTGACTGCCCTGCAGAACTCTGGGAAGGTGGGCGTGTCCGACTATCCTGCAGATATCCGGGAAGGCGGGCGTGTCTGACCAGTGCGCCATCTCTGGGGCGTGTCCAACTGCCCTGCAGATCTCTGGGAAGGTGGGCGTGTGTGACTGGTGCGTCATCTCTGGGGGCGTGTCTGACTAATGTGTCATCTCTGGGGGCGTGTCTGACAGGTGTACTTCTGTGGGGCGTGTCTGACTCCCTTTGCCTTCTCCTACCAGATCCTGGCCCTGGCTGCAGAAGCGCCTGACCCCTGGACCTGCCCCGGTCAGGAGTGACGTCATTACGCTTGCAAAGCCAGACAGCAGTCCACGTGGCCGCTCACCTTTGCCTGTCTTGGCTCCTGAGGGGCTGGAGGAGAGCTGCTGAGCCCTGCGGGAGAGACCCGGCGAAGGGAGGGAGGCCCTGGACAAGGAGGCTCCCCGAGAGAGGCGAGGCCCAGAGCACAGAGCACCGTGGGGGCACGTGGGGGCCTCCGGGAGTGGGCCGTCCCGGAACCTCCAAACCTCAGCCCCTGGGAGAGCGCACACCGCATCCCTGAGAACACACCCGAGCACCCTGGCTGAGCCATGCCCGCGGCCTGCAGAATCCTGGCTTTTGTCCAGGGCTACTAAGGTTGGGGCGGGTTACTTACGCCCAGCGGATTGCAGACGGGCACTGACCTAGGTTCAACTCCAATTCTGCACCTGCTGAGTGCTGGTGGGTCAGGCTTTCCAGCCGCTCCCCTCATATGTAGGATGCAAACAATGCCCACTTATAAACTTAGCTGTGGATATGTCCTGGGGCTCTTGCCAGACGTGTCCCCCTATCTGAGTGGCCATGGATACAGCAGGTAGCTTTGTCCTGCCCTCTTCCAGGCACCTGACCAGCTGCGAGGGACCGGGATCCTGCGTGGGCGATGCACCTGCTGCCCCGCGGGGAGAGGCGGCCGCTGGACGGAGAGCGTCTGTGCGTGACCTTGGCCTCCCCCTGGGCACATTTTCCACTTTTGGTTTTAGCAGTTTCGCTCGGGACCTCTTTTCTCAGGCGTGTGTGGGCGGGAGTTGCTGCTTCCCGCCAGAGGCACCGCGGGGGTTCCCATCTTGCAGGGAGCCTGGTGTTTCTGTTTTTCTGAAGAAGGAAACCTTTATCCATTTTTCTGTGAAAGCCTGCATTCTTTCTTCTATCAGATTTGGCTAACGTGAACCCAGAGCACTGAGGAAACCAATTTGTTGAGCCAGGGCCCCAGAAACCCACCTCCTGCTGATGTCCTGGGGGCAGAGGGCTGCCTGGGCCGTCCAGGGCGCCTCCCCGAGCTGCCTGCTGCGATTGGGAGGTTAGGGGCCGGGGTTCTTCCTGTTTGCTGTGAATGGATTACCCAGACTAGGAGTTTTCTGGATTGGAGACTCACAAGGGCCGCTTCGCTGGCTGGCTGTAGGGCAGGAATGCGCCATCTCTTTCCTGACAGCCACCACGCACCGGGAGGAAGTGCTCAGAGAGTAATAAATCCTGTGTTCTCATTTGTATAAAACTTCCTCCGCTGGCTGGGGCCGACAGCTCAGCCTTTTGTTCAGTAGCAGCGTGACCTCAGGCGGACGATTCGACCCCTGAGCTCCGGCTTGCTTGTCTGTGCAGTGTGGATGGCAACAGTGAACACGTCCTGGGTGGGGGTTGCGAATGAGACTACATGGCCCGCCCGCAGCCCTCCGTGGACTGCTTGAGGGGAGCACGCCTGGCCCTGTGGTCCGTAGGTGCTGATGAGTGGCTGCTTCATCACCCTTGGACCCGCGTGACTTCCCTGCCTCTCTTCCCAAGGCTTGCGCCATTTTCTGGACCCAACACTCGTTTATTTCTTGGACTAAAACTCTCTTTTACCTAATCAAAGTCAGCTCTTTCAAGTCCCGCCATGGCTCCCGGGGCCCACGACCCCGTGCAGGGTCCCGCAGGCTCCTGACCCTCTCCCACCCATCCCAGGGACAGGGGGACCGCCCCTCCCGGCTGGCTCATCATGGCTTTGAAGTTGCAGCCCAGACACCCCTCAGCAGGCATTGCCCTTTGCGTTCCCTCTCATGGGGGGTGGGGGAGTTGATTGGCTACTGAGAGTCATTCATTTCTTGCCAAAATCTCCTTTTTATGTGTCTCTGGCCTGGGTTAAGGAAAAAAAGTCAATATCCTGGAAAAGAAGCTGTGTCTGTGTTCCGCATGAGCTCAGTAGTCCTTCCCTGGCGTCCGGTGGGACGGGCAAGAAGGGGGATCTTAGAGGAGACCTCAGGGGAGGCGCGTGTCCCCCAGGAGACATCAGGGGAGGCGCGTGTCCCCCAGGCTCGGTCCCCTCCCCAGGCCCTTCTCTGTAGCATGCTGGGTTTCCCAGCATGGTGGGAGTCGGCATGACAGCAGGGGCTAACGCTTGTCTGCAGTTGTGGAGGTCTGACTGCCAGAGGCCAGCTGCTGTGACTGCGCCAGCGGTGGCCAACAGACCCTCCTGTCTCAGCGCGGGCGTTGGCCGCCAGCTCTCCTCCTGAGCGAGCCTGCCCCCCACCGAACCCCACACACTGCAGAGCTACACCGTGTTCGGCAGCCGACACCCAGAGGCAGGCTCGTTGGTGATCTCCCAGCACAAGCAGACACCAGCCACTCACCCTCATCCAGGGCTGACTGCTTAAGATGGTTGATTTCAAGCAGCCCCCCGGCTGTCTTTGGGGCTGTCTGTGGGGAGCTTCCGCAGAGACAGGAGCATATCTGTTTTCTCTTTCCCCAGAGCTGGGACTTGGTGTCTGATCCATGGGCCGCAGTGGCTTTCACAGCCTCTCTGACTTGAATCAGGGGCTCCCTGGAGCTCGGCTTGCTCCCATCCCCCGCTGCCAGGTCTCTCTCCCCTCTGGTGGTGGTGGGGGGAGTTACGATGTTAACTTTTACAGGTTCCCGTTCTGAGCCTGGACACCAGAGGCTCTGCTTGGGCTCAGTGACTCTGTCTGTTTGCAAGGGTCTTTGTGGCTGTCTTCCCCCCTGTGGCACCGACTGGCACTGCCTGCTGCCAGGCGTGCAGGGCGCTGTCCTGTTTGCCGGCCTCTCCCTCTTCTCCCCTGCATCTGTCTGATCTAAGCCCCGTCATCCTGCAGTAGTGATGTCAGCGTGGAAGTCAAGACTACGGCCTATCCCTGTCCTGCACAGCCCGCTGGGAAACTCAGGGGTTCGGTTCCCTCCCCGACTCTTTCCCGTGGGTACTTCCAGCCCAGCAATCTCTCACAGCATTTGCAAAAGAAGTGGCTGGTTGTTGGGAAATTTAGGAGACTTACTATGACTTGGAAGAATCAATATAATTAGGACTGAAGTCTCTCGTCCCTAAATACTGCAAGGAAATTAGTCTTCCATGCCTTTGCTTTTATTTATTTATTTATTTATTTATTTTTATTTTTTTTTTATTTTTTTGACAGGCAGAGTAGACAGTGAGAGAGAGAGACAGAGAGAAAGGTCTTCCTTTGCCGTTGGTTCACCCTCCAATGGCCGCCGCGGCCAGCGCGCTGCGGCCGGCGCACCGCGCTGATCCGATGGCAGGAGCCAGGAGCCAGGTGCTTTTTCCTGGTCTCCCATGGGGTGCAGGGCCCAAGCACCTGGGCCATCCTCCACTGCACTCCCTGGCCACAGCAGAGGGCTGGCCTGGAAGAGGGGCAACCGGGACAGAATCCGGCGCCCCGACCGGGACTAGAACCCGGTGTGCCGGCGCCGCTAGGCGGAGGATTAGCCTAGTGAGCCGCGGCGCCGGCCCCATGCCTTTGCTTTTAATTGTCTGAGACAGTGAGAGTGAGTGATGGAGACAAAGACCTTCCATCTACTGGCTCACTCCCTAAATGCCTCCAACAGCCGGAGCTAAACTCAGGAGCCTAGAACTGAATCTGGGTCTCCCGTGTGGGTGGCAGGGGCCCAAGTACTTGAGCCAACACTGCTGCCTCCCAAACAGGAAGCTGGCTTGGAGACAGAGGCGCTGGGAATCTAACCAGGCCGTCTGATTTAAAATGTGGGCATTCCAAGAGCGTCCTAACCCCTGTGCCAAACTCATGCCTCCTCCGCTTTTAATTTTTGGATGTCAATCAGTCACACTTCTTTCTCATACAGATTTTAAAAGTCGGTCCATGTGAGAAAGACTCCCTTAGTATTTCTGAGTCATTCACATTTGGGTTTGAGAGAGAAGCTGGAAGAGACCTTGACGTCTGGATATCTGGGAATCGTCTCTGGTTCCATGAACGCTTCGGGGTCCTGTGTTTATGGCAGTGGAGCGTGGACACAGCTTGGGGTCCCCTCCCCCTGCTCCACCTCTGCTGGGGGGGGACACCGGGGCAGTGTGGCAGTGATCTGACACAGTAATCTGACCCCTGGATCTCCCTTCCAGTGGACCAGGGGCCGCTTGGTGGCACAGTGTCAAGGACTCCTTTTGGGGCCTTCTTTGGGTGGTGAGCTCCCTAGACTGGACTCCAAAGTCATCGTTGAAAAGAGGGAGTGCGGATCAAGGAGTGAATTTTGGACACATTTAATGGCTTTTTGTTAAATGACAACTCTGCGATTCCAGAGAAAGTGATGAGAATCATCCGGAAAAATTCAAATGTAATTGTAGTCAGAATCTGAGATTTCCTGGCGGGAAAAAGACCTGCACAGTGACTTCTGGAAACAGATTTTCCCTTGGTGTCCACAGGGGACTGGTTTCCGGATGCCCCTGGGGGTCCCCGGGTCCACAGATGCTCAAGGCCCTGATAGGAAATGGCGTAGCATTTGCCCCTAACCTATGCAATCTTCTGGGTGCTTTAAATCATTTCTGAATGACTTTGTATACCCAGGTCAATGTAAATGCTAGTACACAGCTGTTACACTGCATTGTTTAGGGTAAAAAGGTAAGAAAAAGCCTGTACATGTCCAGTCCTGGCTTGGTTGAGCCCCCGAATGAGGCATCCAAGGATGACGGTGATTCCAGCTGTGCCCGGATGGGTCCCTTAACACAGGATTTAAGACACCTGCAAAGCTCCCCACAGGGGTCCTGGGCGGAGCTCCAGGAGCTTGTGGACGAGCCCGTGTGTCAGTCGGGTTTCTGCACCATGGCTCCGGCCCTGATGCAGGCTACTTAGGAAGGCAGAGGTTTCATCGGGTTGTGATTTTGCAGAGTCACAGTGCAAGATCGAGCTGCCCCATGGGTGGGTGTGGGTCAGCTGTGGAGGACGGATCAGTTGGCAAGCTAGGAGGCAGAGAGGGAGGGAGCGTGTCCTCTAGGTGTGTGTGGTCGCTGTGTATAGAACCACTGGGATCTGATGGTGGGGGCACCCAGTTTAATGACTTCCTAAAGACCCTGCCTTCCGGGGTGGACTATGGGCCCCCCCTTAGTCCACTAACTGTTCACTTAAGACTTGGGAAGCCAAACCTTTAATACACACGCCACGAGGACACTGAAACCACAGCAGTGGGTCTGGCCAGCACCATGAGGCCCTGCCACGCTCTCCATCCCTTGCCCAGTGGTGGCAGGGGCACCCTCCTGCTGCCCTGCTCTGTCCTGGGGCCCAGCAGAAGACGCCCTCTTCCTGTGGCAAGCCAGCTGCCTCCTTCCTGCTGGGTCTCCCTGTCATCTGCCATCCACCACTGATGTGTACTAGTGCTTGGGACGGGAGAGGTCCTCTGCTCCCTGCTGTCCCCAACACGTCACTGTGATGATGTGCACACACACAGCGGACCATGGAGAACGTATCCGCACACACGCACTCCTGCGGGCTAGCCCTAGGCTGAGATGCGCAGAGCCACTCTGTATGGCGCCGAGCACCTCCACCTATGCCGAGAGCCACTCTGTGTGGCTAAGGAAGCCTGCCAGTGCTCTGCTGTGACAGCCATGTTCTGTCACTACCCACTCTGCACACACTGGGCTGGCTGGTGACCGTGACCTTCCCAGCAGGAGAAAGACTTGTGTACACCCAGCCAGGGGAGCGGCTTGTGAGAGAGACTTGTCTGGCAGAGTAAGTCATCCACGAGAAAGGGGGCTGCCGCTTTAAATGGTGGGATTAGGATTATTAATCGGGGACTGTGAGGCCAGCAGCTCGGGAGCCGACTGCCATGGAGAAGGCAGGTGGGGCTCCCAGTTCCCAGGAGGAGGGGGCAAGAGCTTCCACGGAGGGGAGGAACGGGCGAGGCAGGAGTGAGAGCCAGGAGAGACTCTGGGGGGCTCTGGGGCGCGGTGGCTTCTCTAGGTGCCTGGCCTGGCTCTGGGGTGGTCAGGGCAGGGCAATGGTGGCCCAGAGTATGAGGGCCCTTGGAGGAGGCAGGATGCCTGTGAGTGTGGGCTCTGCATCGCAAGATTTCCCAGTGATGGGTACACCCCCAGGGCAGGCGTGCTGGCTCTTGGAATCAGCTGGAGCTGGGAGGGGCTGTGCCAGCAGTGCCAAAGGCCCCCGATGTCTACACAGCAGAATGTGCGGTTCCCACAGGGGGGTAGAGCGTCTGCCACGTGCATCCTCTCCCAGCAGTGTAACCCTGGCGTCCTGGGGGACCCAAGTGGCTCCTTATGAGCTGTCAGTCAGCCTGGGGAATCTGGAGGAGGAGCCTCCTGGGAGCCCAGTGTGACACAGCACCCTTTGCTGGGCCGCAGGGGCACGGTCACTGCCCGTCACCCTTGGCCGGCCGCTGCCCTAGCTCCCACCCCACCGGGGCCCCACTGCACTGAGCCTCCTGTGCCCCGATGCCTCCCAGGTGTCTCCTTCAGTGTCACGAGGTTTAGGGCCGGGGGCAGAGTGAGGCCCTACCGAGGTAAGGCAGTTTTACTTGTGGACGTGTGTGCATGTGTGGGCAGGACAGGAATTTGTATTCATTCTTTCCATAGGAATGCAGCAGTGAGAGGAGGCTGTGGCCAACAGCAGGTGATGAGGGGGAGTGGGAGCAGGACCCTGGGCTTCTGGACGATCAGTGTCGCGCGACAGCTCTGCAGAACTCAGAGACCGGAGCCGGCACGTGGGCCTCCAGGGGCTTCTGGAACTCTCTGGTCACTTGACTGCACCATTTTCCTGTTCTCTGATGAGCCTTTCCACGCATGAGATGGTAAAATAGAAGACGAAATGGAAGTGGGCTGAGCCGGCGTGTTGAGCTGGCTCCTTTGAGGCCCACGTGCCGTGCTGTTCATCTCCGCAGACCCTGGAAGTCTGGGGAGCCTGGATGATTACAGAAGAGCCCCAGAGTGGCCCTGGGGATGAAGTCAACTCCGGTTCCTTCCTTTGAAAAGGATAAGAAAAGCTCCCAGTGCTCTCGCCACACTGCGGCACAGCGCCCGCCGGCACTGGACCGCGGGCCACCAGCCCAGGCGTGATCTGACTCCCCAGGCTGTGGGCCTCGTGCAAAGAAGACGTTCACACCCCAAACCGCGGCATCACTGGCCCCTCTCACACACCTGATCCCTTGGCGGTGCTCAAGGCAGAGGCCAAATCACCCGTTCGACGTACACTGCTGGCTTCCTGGTGCGCACGGCCTCAGCAGGAGTTCTTTTCAGGAACTTGAACCTTTTTCAGGAACTTGAACCTTTTTCAGGAACTTGAACCTGCTTGGAGGTTGAAGTGAAGATCCTGAGATTTACTCCGACAGCCTTGCTGAAGAGCCAAGGTGGTCAGCGGGCTAGAGTTGGCCAGCCACTCACTGCTCAGTGGGTCAGAACAGCTCCAGCGTGACAGAGAACGCACTGCACGGACCTACCTGTTGCATGTAGGGCACACACTGCATTGGCAAAAGCTGGCAAGCGCTGCTGTGGGCCAAGAAGTCACACATTCAAGAATCTGTGTATCTAGAAAGAAATTCAACATAGACAGTAGGCTTTTGTGCCACCTGAATAGAATCTCCATTCTGTCAAAGTCATAGGCCGACGTCCTAGGCTGGTAGAAGGAACAGAAGCAAGCAGCGAGCCTGCCATCTGCACTCCTCCAGACCCAGCAGCTGGCCAGTGTTCAACCCTCGCCTTCTAGCTGGCTCCCTTGTTGGGTCGCTCGCTGGAATTTGCTCAGAAATCTTCCAGAGCCACGGCTGGCCACAGCCAAGGCAGGGCAGGGCAGGGCTGGGCAGGGCAGGGCAGATCCCCTGTGCTGACAGGGCTGCGACGGCACCCCGGGAGGAGGGAGGCGGAGCTGTGCCTGCTGTCGGCCAATCTGGGCGATGAAAGGCAGTTCTCAAAGTGGCTGTCCCCCGGAGTGTGCTTTGCCTTTCAGTCGTGAACTTGTAGCACTGCGTCTTGTCTTTCTTTTGGTTTATTTCTCGTCAACTATACAATCAGAAAACCTGACTCCAATGAGGAGGAAGTCAATAGCCCTTTAGCAAAAGCAGAAAAATACTGCACTATTTTAAAAGAAATGCAGCTTCATTCTGCATACATTTTACATGAGTTCACAAGATTCTTTTTTTTTTTATTTGACAGGTAGAGTTACAGACAGTGAGAGAGAGAGAGAGAGAGAGAGAGAGAGAGAGAGAAAGGTCTTCCTTCTGTTGGTTCATTCCCCAAATGGCTGCCACAGCTGGTGCTGCGCTGATCCAAAGGCAGTAGCCAGATGCTTCTCCTAGTCTCCCATGGGGTGCAGGGCCCAAGGACCTGGGCCATCCTCCACTGCACTCCCTGGCCACAGCAGAGAGCTGGCCTGGAAGAGGAGAAGCCAGGACAGAATTCAGTGCCCGTATGGGGTGCTGGCACCACAGGCAGAGGATTAAACAAGTGAGCCATGCCACCGGCCCCTCACAAGATTCTTATTTGAATTTCATAACATTCTAATAGGATGAGGATGAGAAAGAACTTCTGTAGTCTCCAAAGAACTTAGCACCCTTTCTCCTCAACATCCAAACTGGTTGCCCACGCCCTCAGAAATAGTCCCTTGCCTCTTACTGCTGTCAGTACTGCTGAGTTATTTATCCCAACACAAAGACACCACAGCCTAACCAGTCAAGGTTGAGTCTTAACTGCTGGATCTGAGTTAACGAAGTGTAACCTGATAACGTCTTGTTTTTAAAAATCAAGTTGTTGTGTTCAGTTTTGGCTAAATACACATTTTCTGTAAAAGTTTAAGTCATATGATAAAGCAATCTTATGATGTGTATCAGAAATTAAAGTAGGTAGGAAAAGCACCCACCCATTAGGGCCCCTGACAGATGGTGTCTCCCTGGCCACGCCCCTTTCCTCCCATCAGTGACACCCAGGTGCACTTTGGGAGACTCCACTGCCTCAGCTCAGGGCTGGCTTTTGGTTGGGTTGGGCCCCTCCAGATATGTGGCAGATTGTATTTTCCCAAGATGACTGCTCTTCTGGAATGTTCGTCCAGGACCCTGCCAGTCTTCTGCCAGGAAGTAAAGCCCATATACTCTCCCCCTCGAAACTGGATGGGTTCTGTGACCGTTTTCACCAGTAGAGCAGGGCTCAAGGACACCATGGAAGTTCCGAGACTGGGTCATAGAGAGGGCAACACTTTCAACTTGTTCTGGATCATCGCCTGGCTGCCCAGAGACCTCTGTCGCATGGGGAGGCCCAAGCTGGCCCCATAGGCAGGACCACTAAGAATCACGAAGAAGGAGCGATCCTGGTCAGCACCTCCCTGCTGCTGCCCCAGCTGTAGCCACCATCTGACTGCAGAGCCACCAGGGACCCACGTCTGAGTCACCCAGCCGAACTCGCCCAAGTTCCTAACCCACAGAAGCCATAGGAATGCGATGATTATTGTTGTGGGCTCCAGTGTTGGAGCTGTGTGTCATGCAGCAGGAGATAACCAGAACAGTCTATCTCATCTGTTTGGCTGCAGCGAGCGTCATGGGACGGACACATGGCCTAAGCCAGTCTAATCGGTGCAGGCTTTAAGATGCTTGCTAGGAACACTGGCAACAGTTTTCTCTCCCT
Organism: Oryctolagus cuniculus; assembly: GCF_964237555.1. Lineage (NCBI taxonomy): Eukaryota > Metazoa > Chordata > Mammalia > Lagomorpha > Leporidae > Oryctolagus > Oryctolagus cuniculus. Next base: position 8,562,777 of record NC_091436.1, read on the forward strand.
CTCTGGGCCTGGTGGTCTGAGCACCCCAGGTTCGGCTGTAGCCGTCTGAGTACAGCATGGGACGAGAGCCGGATGTAGGCGGCCGAGCAGAAGAGGGTTGTGATGGCTTCGCTTAGCCCTGGATCGAGCTGCATCTGAAGCCACTGTTCAAACTGCCCCATCACTCGGGAGCCATCCACAGTCAACAGTCCCCAAGTCCCAAGTCACTGTCCCGATCCCAGGATCCCTCCCTTATTTGCGAGCTGAGTCTCTCCCATTTTATTCCTATCGGTAACCAGCCAGCCAGTGGCAAACCTCCACTGACAGGGAGCTTACAAGCCATCTCCCGGCGCGTGTATTCCATCCCAGGCAGCCAACGTCTGTCTCCCCGAAAGAGGTTTCGACAGGCGGAGTAACAGCGTCTCAGGACACTGTATCCAAGAAGAGTTAAGAATGAGTTTTGTGATGAGCCGGTCACCAAGACGGAGAAGTGTGGACTGGGCTCTGTCTGGTCTGCAGGACTGACAGCTGGTTGAACCCTTGGTCTCTGCAGAGTGTGGGTTAACGATCACCCTAAACGAGCACCACACTGGAGGAGCTGCCAGGCCCTGGTCTTCTCTCTCAGGTCACTGTCGAGGCCAGGGACTTGGGACAGGACATTGAGTGACATGAAGCTGGGAGGGACAACTGTTGTGTTGTTGTTGGATGAGAAATTGAGGCCCCCAGGTATCCTGGGATACTAAAGAATTACTGTATCCAGCAAGGTGAGAACCGAGAGGAATAAACAGGAAGTCCCGCCCTTTCATCTACTCAGAATCAACTGGGTGAGATAAACGAGAAATGCTGGAGTCCCGAGGTAACAGACACAGAAAGATCCAGACATGTTGCTTGTCAAAGACATTCAAGGCGCGACAGACGTTAGGAATCCTCCAGACGTTCAGGCGATCTGAGGCTGTACCCGTGGTAGCACAGGGTCCACAGCGAAGCCTCCGTCCTCTGCACTAGTCAGACTGCCTGGGGGAGGGGCTGTCTTCCAGATGCTCTGTGTCCCGGGAAAATGGACAGGGCCCCCCGAGACTCAACGGGCAGATGGTGAGAAAAGTCTAAACTTTCTCTCCAGACAAACGATGAAAGGATGTGGGTGCTTGCCAGGAAGGACTCTGCAGGATCCGAGTTTCTGGAAAGTCTGACGGAGCCACCACTTTGGCTTTCCTCGGGAGGCACCCTGAGCAAAGATCCACCCTCGCCTGAAAGCCAGACCTTCTGATCCACAGTTCTTCACCTCCCCAGCCCGGGGAGCCCCACTGAGAATCTGATGGGCGCTCTGAATCCACTCCCCAGGAAGCTTAATGATTGGCCAGACATTCCTGTTCCTGGATCCCTCAGGGGCCCACAGATCCCACGTTGAGAACCCTGTCTGGGACAACGGGAGACAGTTGGATTAATCTCGTCAGTTGTTGCCTCCTTGGAAAGAGCACAAACTCTCCTTATCTCTATCATTTTGTGATTTCCTCGACATACACATTCATTGCCCACGCCTGCTTTCTCTTCTCCAAAGAAGCAAATAGCAAACATTGTTTGATATTACTGAGAGCGAGAGGATTTCTTCTGGTGGTTTTTCTAATATTTTTTTGTTAAGATTTGTTTCTTTTATTTGAAAGTCAGAGTTACAGAGAGAGATAGGGAGACACACACACACACACACAGATCTTCCATCCTCTGGTTCACTCCCCAAAGGGCTACAACAGCTGGGGTTGGGCCAGACCAAAGCCAGGAGCCTGAAACTCCAACCAGGTCACCCACATGTGTGCAGGGGCCCAAGTACTTGGGCCATCCTCTGCTGCTTTCCCAGGCACAATAGTAAGGAGCTGGATCAGAAGTGGAGTAGCCGGGACGTGAACCGGTGCCCATATGGGATTCTGGCATTGCAGGGGATGGCTTAACGCCTACACCACAGCACCAGCCCCTTAACTCATGCTTTTGTAGGTTCACAGCCTAAGATTGGGTGACCCCATCCGTCGGCTGTCAAATTGTTACGGGACAATGAAGGTGACCTTGCTTCTCGTCTTGTGTAGAATTTCCACGTGGACAGGGACAGTGAGCAAAGTGAGATTTATTTAAGTGAGGGACCTCCTGCTGCAGCATCAGGAGGGGGGCTCCAAGGGAGGACTGTCCCAGCCATTGCCAGTGGGGGATCGGGGCTCCAAGGGAGGACTGTCCCAGCCATTGCCAGTAGGGATCGGGGCTCCAAGGGAGGACTGTCCCAGCCATTGCCAGTGGGGGTCAGGGCTCCAAGGGAGGACTGTCCCAGCCATTGCCAGTGGGGGTCAGGGCTCCAAGGGAGGACTGTCCCAGCCATTGCCAGTGGGGGTCTTTAATGCACAATGGGAGTAGGAACAGAATTAACAGCTGGCCATCAGAGGGCAGGGCCAAGACCCGCACTGGCCAGAAGGCTGGACTTGTAATCCTGTCTAACCTGCTCAGGATAAAACCAAAACCCATCAGAAGGGTGGGATCGGTGGTTTTGTTTTGCTAAATAAAGGCAGCTTTTTGGGAAAAGCACTTTGTCCACTCTTAAAGGACTCTGCCCCCTTCTCATTGCGACAAGGACCCGACCTAATGGCCGTCAGTCTGTCCAGTCGCTCACACTCCCTCCCTCCCGCTCCCGGAAGAATGGACCCTAACTGCCGCTGGGGACGTGGGGGCGACAACCGCTTGCTCTTAACCCTCTCACCTTCAGAGCGACGCAGAACCTCTTTGTTTTAAAGATTTTATTTATTCGAAACAGAATAACAGAAGGAGACACAGAGAGAGAGAGATTCCATCTGCTGGTTTACTTCCCAGATGGCTGCAACAGCCAGGGCTGGCCAGACAGAAGCCAGGAGCCTGGAACTCTGGGTCGCCCATGTGGGTGGCAGGGGTCCAAGCACTTGGGCCGTTGTCTGCTGCTTTCCCAGACACATTGCATGGACCTGGGTCAGAAGCAGAGCAGCCAAGCCTTGAACCTGTGCTCCACCACGGGACGCCTGCACCTCAGGGGTCAGCTTAGTCCTCTGTGCCACAACACCTGCCCCAGTGCAAAGCCCTTTAGAGCCTTTTCGTTTCTGCCAATTTCCTTTCACACTCTCTTTACTCCTTTCTCCACCCCACCCCCCCGGACAAGGGAAGAAGGCAGGGATGTGGCAGCAAAGGCGCTCACTGGTGAGGAACCGTGACCACCAGGAAGTAGCGACCCGCCGCGGCTCCTCCTGGTCCCCCTGTGGTCTCTAATCCCCCCTCTCCTCTGCCCGTGCCCTGCCCCCACTAGTCCCAGTCCTCCGCCCAGAATTCCGCAGGTCCTGAGACCTTTGGGGAGAAGCGTTCTAGGTAATAGACAATGCTGACGTCATCAGAGAACATTGCCTATGGAAAGGTGGCGGTTGCCTGCGTGGGTCTCTTTACTGCAGACTCTGAGCTTCCTTTAGACATACTCTGATTTAATGGCGATTACAGATGCACTTGAACTGTAACAGTGTAGCTGGCAGTCCTCGCTCTACAAATGGATTAGGAATCTGGCAGGCAGGGGCTTCGTGTTCTCTTGCCCTTGTGCTTTTCCTAGGAAATTGTCTCCCTGCCTCGTTTTACTGCTCTGCTGTGTGCAGACCTCTGGCTGTGCTGCCCGCATGATCCATGACGATGCCGGCTGACCACCTGTCCCCTTCTTGACTAAGTTTTAGTTACGCTCAGGAATCGGAGTCCAGGCTGCAGAGTCAGCTGCCAGACAGGAGCAGACGCCACGTCCCCAGCTGGGCTGTAAGCATGGGTGTTCCCTGGGGCGCTTGGCCTGAGTTTCCCCACCTGTAGATGGAAATCTCCATCTATAGTGAGGTTTAGTGGGGGCTGCATGAGATAATTTCGGTAAAGCACTGAGGCCGGCATCCACTGGGTTTTGGTGGATGTGGTCTGCCCGTGCATTCTGGAAAGTCTCAGAAAGTTTCGATCGCATGGCGTCTGCACCTGTTGACCCCTTTCTTCCGCTCCACGCTCCATGTCAACTTTCTCTTACCACCCGGAGAGAAAGCAAGTTCAAGTCCAAACTCACGGAGACCCTCCAAAAATCCGATTCCCATGGACATCTTACAAAAAGAAGACAGAAATGATTGACTGCGTTTAGACAGGTGCTTTACGGCTGCCTTCAGGATTCTCTGCACGTTCTCTTGGCTGGAGCGTGTTCCACTTTGTACAGCTTTTCTAAGCACCGAGCAGCCTTTTATTAAGGTCAGGTGCGGCTACGCTGCCTCAAGGAAGTCAAGTGTTCACTCCGCCCAAGCTCCCGTCGTGAGCGTAATCCATCTCACATTCCTGTGTCACTTTCTTGCTGCCCTGTGTGTTCTCAGTTTTGCTTGTGGGCAAGAGGGAAGGTAAGAGAAGGCGGAGCCTGCGGCTGCTGCGGCTGCGCCGGGCCGGGGCCTCACCTGGTTATTACACAGCAGGGGCACAGATGTATCCCGGGCTGCAGCAGAGAAACCAGGACCACCTTCAGTGTGCAGGGGAAGCTGCCCAAGCCTCCGTCTAAGCAGAGAGCTCCGGGGTGGGCGAGGGTGTGGAGTGCCTGTTTCCCTCTGTGTTGGTTCCTGCAGAAGCACCGGGCCCCTGGGGCCGCTCGGGAGGCGCCCTGTCTGGCCTGTGGCAACACTGGCTCCGTGCAGAACAAAACCCACCCAGAGCAACGCACAGAGGAAAGTATTCGGGGCGGGAACTGGGTGTGCTTCAGACGTGAAGTCGGCCGAGAAAAATCCGTAGGCTTTTTTTTTTTTTTAACTAAACAAGCCCCTGGAAATGAACTTTGAAAGAGCTCTTTGATGCAAGAAATCTGCCCAGAAAGGGAGAAAAGGAAACAGTGAGAAGGAATTCAAACCGTAGTGCCCACCTCTTCACACTGGGAACAAAGCGGCGGCCACTGTGCAAATCGGAGACATCCACAGAGCTCAGGCTGAGGGGACGGCTTTGCTGAGCAAAGATCATTGTCGCTCCTGCTGAGACGTGGTCTTAGCTGTCGGTGTGTGTGTGACTGGCGGTTCTGTGTGTTCCCGGTCGGTAGCTGTTGAGAAAGGGCGGTGGGAATGTGTTTCTGTTCTGCTCACGGCCCCTCTTCCTGCCTTTCTGTGTTCCTCCCACTGTGGGCACGATCCCGGCTCTCAGGTGCGGTGCAGAAGTGCAGAAAGCCCAAGACGGAAAGGCACTGCCTGGGGAACCGTCCAGACCCACTCAGTTCCAGGGTGGCACACCTGGGGGTCGCACTGCCTTGTCCGGGCCCTGCAGGAAAGAGGCAGGAAGTGCAGGGGCCGCGGGGGCCTGGGCTGGCT